>NW_027140264.1:5000-50016 GCF_036365525.1 Heterodontus francisci | reverse complement strand
TCTACTAATTACTTTAAATCTATGTCCCCTGGTGTTTTTTTACTCCTTTTCTAAAGTAAATAGGTCATCCCTATTTACCCTATCTAGGCCCCTTATAATTCTGTACACCACAATTATCACCTCTCAGCCTGCTCTCTTCCAAGGGAACAACCCCAGCCTATTCAATCTTTCCTCATAGTTAAAATATTCCAGTCCTGGCATAAAACATCCTCGTAAATTTCCTCTGCACCCTTTCCATTGCAATCACATCTTTCCTGTAATGTGGTGACCAGAACTGTACACAGTACTCAAGCTGTGGTCTAACTATTGTTTTATACAATTCTAGTATAACCTCCCAGCTCTTATATTCTATACCTTGGCTGATAAAGGCAAGTATCCCGTATGCCTGCTTAACACCTTATCAACGTGTCCTGCTACCTTTAAGGATCTGTGGACATACACTCCAAGGTCCCTCTGTTCTCCACACTACTCCATATTCTCCCATTTACTGTGTATTCCCTTGCCTGTTGCACCTCCCAAAATGCATTACCTCACACTTCTCTGGATTGAATTCCATTTTCCACTTTTTGCCCAACTGACCAGACCATCTATATCATCCTGCAGTCTACAGCTTTCCTCCTCACTGTTCAACCACACGGACAAGTTTTGTAACATTTCACTGTCGCTTGTTTGAGGCCATTGATGTACAATGCTGCCTTTAAACTCCACTAGCTCAATACTGCGGTGTATCCACAGGAGGAGCCATTTGTCATGGTTGCTGAAAACATCCTGGGACAACCAAAACGTTACAAGGGCTTTTCCATCGATGTCCTTGATGCACTGGCAAAGAACCTTGGATTTAAGTATGAGATCTATCAAGCCATGGACCATAAATATGGCAGTCAGCTTCCAAATGGGTCCTGGAATGGAATGATTGGGGAACTCATTAATAAGGTGAGCACTCGTTTATTAATTCAAATTGAATTTAATGACTGAATTTGTGTAATGACAAATCTCACTCAGTGACCTGAGCCCATCATCTAGGCGAGCACTTCAGTGCAGTACGATGGAACACTGCACTGTTGAGGAGCGGAACGGAGGGAGCGCTGCGCTGTCAGAGGGTCAGTACTGAGGGAGCGCTGCGCTGTCGGAGGGTCAGTACTGAGGGAGCGCTGCACTGTCGGAGGGTCAGTACTGAGGGAGCACTGCGCTGTCGGAGGGTCAGTACTGAGGGAGCGCTGCACTGTCGGAGGGTCAGTACTGAGGGAGCACTGCACTGTCGGAGGGTCAGTACTGAGGGAGCGCTGCACTGTCGGAGGGTCAGTACTGAGGGAGCGCTGCACTGTCGGAGGGTCAGTACTGAGGGAGCACTGCACTGTCGGAGGGTCAGTACTGAGGGAGCGCTGCACTGTCGGAGGGTCAGTACTGAGGGAGCACTGCACTGTCGGAGGGCCAGTACTGAGGGAGCACTGCACTGTCGGAGGGTCAGTACTGAGGGAGCGCTGCATTTTCGGAGGGTCAGTACTGAGGGAGCGCTGCACTGTCGGAGGGTCAGTACTGAGGGAGCACTGCACTGTCGGAGGGTCAGTACTGAGGGAGCACTGCACTGTCGGAGGGCCAGTACTGAGGGAGCGCTGCACTGTCGAGGGGCAGAACTGAGGGAGTGCTGCACTGTCGGAGGGTCAGTACTGAGGGAGTGCTGCACTTTCGGAGGGGCAGTACTGAGGGAGTGCTGCACTGTCAGAGGGTCAGTACTGAGGGAGCGCTGCACTCAGAGGGTCAGTACTGATGGAGTGCTGCACTTTCAGAGGGTCAGTACTGAGCGAGTGCTGCACTGTCGGAGGGTCAGTACTGAGGGAGCACTGCACTGTCGGAGGGGCAGTACTGAGGGAGTGCTGCGCTGTCGGAGGGTCAGTACTGAGGGAGCACTGCACTGTCGGAGGGGCAGTACTGAAGGAGTGCTGCGCTGTCGGAGGGTCAGTACTGAGGGAGCACTGAACTGTCGGAGGGGCAGTACTGAGGGAGTGCTGCACTGTCGGAGGGTCAGTACTGAGGGAGCGCTGCACTGTCGAGGGGCTGTACTGAGGGAGTGCTGCACTGTTGAGGGGCTGTACTGAGGGAGCGCTGCAATGTCAGAGGGTCAGTACTGAGGGAGCACTGCGCTGTCGGAGGGTCAGTACTGAGGGAGCACTGCACTGTCGAGGGGCTGTACTGAGGGAGTGCTGCACTGTTGAGGGGCTGTACTGAGGGAGCGCTGCACTGTCGGAGGGTCAGTACTGAGGGAGCACTGCACTGTCGGAGGGTCAGTACTGAGGGAGCGCTGCACTGTCAGAGGGGCTGTACTGAGGGAGCGCTGCACTGTCGAAGCAGTCGTACTGAGGGAGTGCTGCACTGTCGAGGGGCTGTACTGAGGGAGTGCTGCACTGTCGAGGGGCTGTACTGAGGGAGCACTGCACTGTCGAAGCAGTAGTACATGAGGGAGCACTGCACTGTCGGAGGGTCAGTACTGAGGGATCTTACAGGGCAACCTGATCTTACTTCAGGTAAGAAAGACCCTCAGATCACAATTGCATTGGAAGATGCAGTTAGAAGTATTCTAACCAAAAGGTGGTCGCATGAATTCTTGTGAGAGGTGAACTGGAAATTAGCTCCTGCTCCATTTTCCATATCATCCACCAATGGCACTCAGCCATCCCAGAGCAATTGATTTGTCGGTCTGGAAGAGGTTACAGAGATAGGGAAGGACAAGACCATGGTGGGATTTGGAAACAAAGATGAGAATTTTAAAATTGAGGTGTTGTTGGTTCAACAGAATGGGTCTTTTTTGGAGGGGAATTTTAATTTTCTATTCTATGGTGGTTGAAGTATAATTTCACTCTGGATTTACAATTTGATAACAAGTGATAATGAAACAGTAATATCACTAATCGTTTCATATAATGCTTCAACTCACAAGGACAAAACTTGAGTGATTTCCTACCCCTTTATTAAAATTACTGGTTTGAAATCTCACCCTGGCATCTGTTTCTTTTAATCTAGATGTTATGTTCATGTGACGGGCAGTTTTATTCAGGAATTATGTGCTTCTCACAGTGGTACTGCTGTTAAGACTATTCTAGCTGCCACGACATTTCATTCTATTAAGTTATCAGAATCCAGCCAGCAAGGTTCACCTCTGTTTGTCACCCTGCGTACTAAAACAGCTGCACCCTCAGAACTGATGGCTTCACAGACCCCGGGTAATCTGGGTCCATGAACATTAAGGGAGCCCAGGTCAGTGAAATAATCCAGCAGCCAATCAGCACACTCCACAGGAGTATTCCAAGGTCCAGGACTATGTGCTGAGGGACGTAGTAAAACTTGGGACAGCCGCCTCAAAGACCCAAGGGTGAACGGACACTGTGTAGGGCCCTCCTCCCATTGTATACCAAGGGCCGGAACCCGTATAAAACCCCTTGGGCTGTATACACCAGAGAATGTTTTTGGTATGTAATGCAAATGTACAGTGTAAATATAACCTGAAATGGCAAGAGTAGTGAGACACCTCATGTACAGTATTGAAATAAACTTGATCTGTATTGCACTCTATGTAATATCCAGTTTGAATTGTTTTGTAATGTATTTTTTTCTGAATTTTAGGAATAAAGTATATTTTTGGGGAAAATAGGGAGATAGCAATGTATGGTGACCATTCTAATGTCATCTCAGCCATTGTGGGGCTCTACATCAGTATTGTCATAACACATTGGGTGCTGTATTCCTAGAGTGGGGCTTGAGCCCACAATCTTCAGACTCAGGAGCAAGAGAGCATGGGTTATATAACCTAGAGGTGAGAAGTTTAAAGGTTGATCAGATGGAGGTGTTTAAAATAATGAAAGGAATTAACTAGATGGTTACGGAATGACCTTTCCTCCCCACTAGGGAATCCAGAACAAGGAGACGCCATCTTAGAATTTGAACTAAAGCAGCTCAATGCAGAAAATAGTCCCATCACAGAGGATTGTGAGACTGTGGAACGCATGTTAAATCAGATGTCAAATCAACTGAGATGTTTAAAGAGGGAGATAGACACTTGGAAAGGAGGATAGTCAGGGATAATGGAGAAATGAAGGGCAATTGGGATAAAAGAAAACAGCAATGTCTAATAAAATAAAATAGAGCCTTGGTCCTCTTCTCCTGATATAATGACAGCAACCCATGCTTGTTTTCTTCTTTATAGAAAGCAGACATTGCAGTCTCGGCAATAACCATTACTCCTGAGAGAGAAAGTGTCGTGGACTTCAGCAAGCGCTACATGGATTATTTCGTTGGAATCCTCCTGAAAAAGCCAGAGGAAAAGATTAACATCTTCTCGATCTTTGCTCCCTTTGACCTGGCAGTGTGGGCCTGCATCGCTGCTGCCATCCCATTGGTGGGGGTCCTGATCTTTGTGCTCAATCGGGTGCACGTGGTGCGGGCACAGACTCCAACACACCCTCAGACCCCCCCTTCCACCTCCAACACTCTCCACAGTGCCATCTGGCTTGTGTACGGAGCATTCGTTCAACAAGGTACATTACAGCCTTATAATGTCACAATGTGATTAGGAAATGTTATTGTAGAATGGAAAAATGTGGCGTACATGTGGAATACAGAGTGTAATGTACATCGGGGATCATGCTGTATCTAGATTGGAGAGTAAGAATGGTGGTGCACATGGGATGTACATCAAGAATGGTGGTGTATATGTGGGAGAAGGGGCCCACCACCAAGTAGTCTGAAGGGGGGAAAGGGAGGTGGAGGAACAGGGAGGAGGAGAAGGGAGGGGGGAGTTGGTTGCCCAGCCCATTTTAATGGCTAGCCCTCATTAATCTATCACCAGCTGAGCTCCCAACCAAAAAGACAGCAGCAGAAAGCTGTGCATCTCGTGGGGCCCATGATAAATGCAGGGACAGAATGTGGGAGGGAATGGGAGCGCCAGAGTAGTCTGTGGTTCAGGAAGTGGGAGTGGGATCTGGGCAGGGATAGCCTTCGGTTCCTGCACCCAGGTTATTGCTAACACTGAGGCTGCTGTGGGCCCCACTTCTTTCCAGGTTAACTCACTGTCCAGGTCCTATTGACATAATAAGACACCAACTTTAGTGAATGTATGAGGCTCTGGACTGGCACAGACACCTGAAATCCAGGTAAGGAAAAAGCCCAGCCGAACAGGAATGAAGTGGGAATTTCAGCCACCTATTGCCTGATAAGGAATCGACCATTTTGGACTGAGATGGCAAGAAATTTGGGAAATATGGGATTAATATAGGATTACTATAAATGGGTGGTTGATGGTCGGCACAGACTCGGTGGGCCGAAGGGCCTGTTTCAGTGCTGTATCTCTAAATAAAAAATAAAATAAATTTCTTCGCTCAGTGAGTTTTGAATCTTTGGAATTCTCTGTCCCAGGGAGCTGTGGCTGCTCAGTCATTGAGTATATTCAAGACAGAGTTTGATAGATTTTTGGATACTCAAGGAATCAAGGGATCTAGGGATGGGGTAGGAACGTAGAGTTGTGGTAGTAGATCAGCCATGATCTTATTGAATGATGGAGCAGGCTCGAGGGGCTGAATGGTCTCCTTTTGCTCCTATTTCTTATTTTTTATGTTCTAATGCATGGAAACCCGGGAAGGAAAATCTGCCCGAATAACCTTTAGTGATTGAGCACATTGCCAACTTAATTAGTCATTTAATATATACAGTTGGGTTAGCCCAAGGTGAGTGTTGTGGAAGAAGTTATTGGAGACTTGTGTGTAGATCAAGAAATTGAACAAGGACCCTCAGATCGCAGTTGCTTTGGAAGATGCAGTTAGCAGTACTCTAACCAAAAGGTGGTCACATGAATTCTTGTGCAAAGTGAACTGGAAATTAGCTCCTGCTCCATTTTCCATAGTACATTTCCAAACTCTCATGACATCATCAGCGATGGCAAGCAGCCATCCCAGAGCACTTGATTTGTATCAGGCTTTGGTTACCAAGGAACCGAATAGTTTCCCAGGACTGCCAGTGTTCTTCATCTGCTCTTTCAACTAACAATTTATTTATGGGTGAATGCATGGAATGAGTTTAGAAGCTGCCAATTCATTCCAAATCTTGCTTTGTTCCTCACACAAAACAAATCTTTTATTCAAGAGCTTGTTGGAACAATCAAAAACTGTCTTTCTGCAGATCTGAAAGCAGTGCCCCAAGTATTTGAATCCTGCCCTAAAACTCTGAGCTAACCCAGCAGTGAGGGAGAAGGTCTTTCCCTTGGTGCTATTGGCAGAAAACCAAACAGGAAAGCATGAGAGTGTCACATGTGCTGCTCACAGCAACATTAAGGCAGTCAGCACCACAGCATGTTCAGACTTTAACTGTTGACCTTCATGAGTTTATTGGGATTCACACAGTTAGGAACAAGGCAGTGAGAGGCTAATCTCCAGGTGTCTGATGGACCTTATACTTGTGACGGTATCTGTTTGTACACCAGACCATTTCGGCCGTTACACCAGACCATTACACCAGACCATTACACCAGACCACCTCTAGGCGCGTATCCATTGTCTCTCGAGATAAGGAGGCCCAAAAGTAAGAAAAAGAATATGTTTGTACAAAAGACCATTTCGGCTGTCTCTCAAAAGCTTTAATGGTGTAAGTTTTGATCAAGTAGATAGAAAAAAGGCTGTTCCCTCTGGCAAGTGGGGTCATAGATTTAAAATCATTGGCAAAAGATCCAGAGGGGAGGTGAGGAGAAATGTTTTCACTCAGAGAGTTGTCAGGATCTGGAACGCTGTGCCTGAAAAGGTGGTGGAAACTGATTCCATAAATAATTTTAAAAGGGAGTGGGACAGATACTCGAAGAAGAGGAACGTACAGGGTCACAGACAAGAAGCAGGTAATGGGTCTAAGCATGACACAGGCACGATGGGCCAAATGGATTCCTTTTGCGCTGTAAGTTTCGAGGATTCTAAAGTAAAATGAGGAGCTGTGGCAGTTCTCATTCATTATTTTGGAAGGTGACACACACAGGGGACCACAGCAGCAAAGGTCCAAGGTAGCTTCAGTGGTGCCAAGATTGACATTAAATATCATGGAAGTAGCCAGTAACCGTGACCTGTGTCACATATTCAGGAGATCCAAGGGTTAGTCTGATCCCAATCTTTCTCTCAGACACAATGCTGGAAGAATTAGAGGCTGGTACTGGAAACTATCTCCATTGGTGAATCAGACTTCCTCGGCAACCCTATGTGCCAACTTGGATTTTGTAAAGGTTTTCAGATAAATGATTTTCTCTTTGCAGGGTAAGTTTAATTGTAGCTCAGAGTTAATCCGGGGGGGAATGAATTCAAAGTTATTAAATTAGTGAGGGTTAAATCCCTCATTGATCAGAGTGAGTGGAGAACCGAGAGCTGTCCCACTTCACAACCCAAGGTAGTGGCAGGAAGATTCTAATACTAATTTGCATTCATGTATCCTTATTAACATAATAGAAATAATTTTTGCAAAAACAGATCTGCCAGATTTTGAGTTGTAAAGAAAAGTCTATTTTGTAATTATGTTAATTTATAGATGTAAATTAGGACTCATTTTGATAATGCATCCAATTTGTGTATCGTGAATGTGGCTACAAATTTCACAAATGAAGAATGATATCTTTAAGTTATTTAGAAAACTCTAATCTGCATCTAATTTTTAATGTGTAATCTCTCAGTTTGATAACTATTCTGAATTTCACTGCAAGGAACTGCCTTTAAATTAAACACCTGCCTGTGCACGTTGACAGCACGCTAATAATGTACACTGATGGAAGACAGTAATAGTACATAAAGGGTGCATTTTCACTTCTACCACTGGCCAGTAGGGGTTTGTTTACCCATTTTACACCCTGCATGATTTCTGTCCCCATTACTAACCTTCCCCACTATCTCTGCCCTGTTAAACATGTTATGTAGTGATTTAAATGCAATGTTTCTTTGCAGAACCTCTCTAATTAAAGAAGTAGTGTTGGACTGTACCATTTTAGAAATTATACATTTTGATAAAATGAGGAAAAAAAATGTTTAAAGCCCGAATGATTTTACAATGGAAATTAGTTGATTAAAACACTGTCTTTGTTTAAGCTTCTAACAGTCTCCAATAAATGTTGTTGATTCCAGGTGGAGATTCACCCATGAACTCAGTTGCTATGCGGATTGTGATGGGTAGCTGGTGGCTCTTCACACTCATCGTGTGTTCCTCATACACGGCCAACCTGGCTGCATTTCTGACCGTGTCCAGAATGGATAACTCCATCCAGTAAGTAACTTCAACAGAAGCTTCTAGACAAAAAAGGATAAAGAATTGTGTTGTTTTCCTTTCAAAGAAATGATCTGTTTATTTGGCACAATACAAGCTGTCTTGTCACTGTCGTCTTTAATCTTTGGGGATTACTCTGGCCTATCAGCAGTCATCGCAAAAGGAAGGTGATTCCTGTCTCATGCTTAACATCTGTGAGATGAAAAGCTTCATTGGCATAAACACATCAATATTGTCATCTTCAATTCAGAGTTCAAGTTCAGAATTTAGCTTTCAACTCCATCATTGTTTCTGTAATTGACTCTCAGACAGAAATATTTCCTTATTAAAATGTATATCATTACACTGAGGAAACCATATAAAAGATTTGTGATGTATCTAAGGTTGGAAGATTAAACCAGCATCCTTTCACTTGTCAGGTGTCAGGTGTGTCTTTGATTGCATCTCAGTTTAGTGGGAGTAGAGTCTTACCTCTCTCACAGACTGAGATCTGGAGAGAACAGAGTGCAGGCCGGTCAGAACCATGTTCTTGGTCATTATGGGCCTATGTTGGAAGCAGGGTTTTGTCTTGTGTCAAATAGAGAAACATTTCTGTATGATATTCTAATATGATTTTTGACAGAGTAATATGAATTCAAAAATGATTTTAAGCTACCTGAATCAGGGAAAGACATTGTCTCTGTCAGAACTACAGCCAACACACAAGATTGAGCAGTGTTTCAGTAAGTTGTCTGTTGTCATGGAATATCTTGCAGCAGGGAGTTTGTGCGGTAGAGACTATCTCACCCAAGCAGTATATCTGATCTCTGAGACACTCTGACATTCAGGGGTTGGGGGAGGGCTGTTTAATATAAAGTAGACAGTAAACTATCCAGATATAGTATATTACATCCTGAGATTTTAGCAACTGATAAATAATTCATATATTTCCACCTTGCATGGAAACAGTTGAGCAATGTTTTGTGCTACGATCACAGGATGTGACTCAACCTATCAGTGAGTAATGAATGGCTCTGATGTCAGAGTTAAGTGCGCTGATTTATTTGGGCTAATGTTGGCATTTTGCCTGAGTGAGATCTTCGCAAGGAGGAGCTGAATTATTGGCCCTGAGTCAGTTTTTAATTTGTGTTTTTTGGAATCATTTGGTTACTATGTACTGCATGGGTCCAACATATTGTCTTAATATCAACCTTAAACTTGAAGTACAGAATGTGTTCAGGATATCACTAGGATGTTGGCAGTCAGAAAAATTTGGGTGTTCTTATACACGAATCACAGAAAGTTAACATGCAGGTACAGCAAGCAATTAGGAAAGCAAATGATATGTTAGACTTTGTTGCAAAGGGGTTGGATAAAAGACTAAGGAAGTCTTACTGCAATTATCTAGAGCTTTGGTGAGACCAGACCTGAAGTGCTGTGTAATAAAAGCAAAATACTGCAGATACTGGAACTCTGAAATAAAAACAGAAAATGCTGGAAATATTCAGCAAGTCTGACAGCATCTGTGGAGAGAGAAGCAGAGTTAACATTACATCAGAACCGGAAACATTAACTCTGCTTCTCTCTCCATAGATGCTGCCAGACCAGCTGAGTATTTCCAGCATTTTTTGTTTTTATTACTGGAGTACTGTGTGCAGTTTTGATCTCCTTACCTAGGGAAAGATTACTTGCCTCAGATAGAGTGCAACAAAGGTTCACTAGATTAATTCCTGGGATGAGGTGATTGTCCTTTTGAGGAGAGTTTGAGTAGAATGGGCCTATCCTCTCTGGTGTTTTAAAGAATGAGAGGTAATCTCATTAAAACGTATACAATCCTTAGAGGACTTGAGAAGGTAGCTGTTGAGAGGCTGTTTTCTCCTGGCTGGAGAATCTAAAACCTGGGGTCACAGTCTCAGGATAAGGGGCCAGCCACTTAGCACTGAGATGAGAAGAAATTCCTTCACTCAGAAGGTAGTGAATCTTTGGAATCCTGTACCTCAGAGAGCAGTGGATGCTCAGCTCATGAGTATATTCAAAAGACGAGATCGGTAGATTTTTGGGTACTAAGGAAATTCAGGGATTTGGAGCTAGAACAGGCTAGTGGCTTTGAGATAAAGGATCAGCCATGATCTTATTGAAGAGCAGAGCAGGCTCCAGGGGTCGCATAGCCTACTGCTGTCTATGTTTTTTTGTATGTTCATATTACCACTTCTCTGTGGGGGAATTCCTCTCAAATTTGTTTGGTACTTGAGTTGTGTTCACCCGGACCCCTATTAGCCTATCCTTGCTGAACTCCAAAGGCTCCCCATAGCTCAGAGAATTGATGACTTCCAAATGACTTCAAATGGTCCCTCCCTCTGTAATCAGTTCCAGCCACCCATTAGTGCCACTGTCTACACCAACTCAGACACCATGGAACTTCCTTCCTCAACATCTGCCTTACCATCTGCTTCACTGTCTTAAAAACCTCCTGAAAATCCTCTTCTTTGTGTTTTGAAAATCTCCTTTTTTTCACCTTTTTGCCTTCTCCTTTCTGTCACCTGTCCTATAAACCACCCTGAAACAGCTCTTTGCAACCAGCTGCTTGCAACAGGAGGCCCCTCAGTAACTAGCAGAGGTGCTTCATGTTTGATCTCTCTGTCTACTCTGAGGATATACAGACTTGGAGAAAATATATGTCTGAGCTTAGAAAAAGTCATCTTGTGCTGCAGCTCCACTCATAATGCCAGACTGGAGACAGCCGGGACTCAGTGTCACCCTAACACAGTCTGGTTCAGAGTCAGGTAACTGAGCTGCATCAAACCCACCAAGCTTCAAGGCTTTGAAATCTACTGAGTTCAGGGGCAAGAGAGGGGTTTTGTCTTCAGCCTCTGACTGTTTCATCACTGAGTGAATGTAAGATTTGTGGTTTAAGACAAGTGGGATCAAACTTCCTTGAAAAATCCAACTCTTTTGTATATAGACTGGGTAAACCTAATGAGCACTAATGCTGTGGAGGACAAGTTTCTGGAGTGTGTTAGGCATAGTTTTCTAGAGCAGTATGTTGAGGAACTGACTAGAGAACAGGCTATTTTAGATCTAGTTTTTATGTAATGAGAAAGGGCTAATTAATAATCTTGTTGTAAAAGAACCTTTAGGGATGAGTGACCGTAGTATGATAGAATTTTACATTATGTTTGAAAGTGAGGTAGTTCAATCTGAAGCCAGGGTGTTAAAATTGAACAGAGGAAATTATGAAGGTATGAGGGGCAAATTGGCTGAGGTTGTTTGGGAAAATACATTAAAAGATATGACAGTACATAGACAATGGAAAGAAATGTTACATAGTTTACAGCAACTATACATTCCTTCAAGGCACAAAAGCCCCAAAAGTAAAGGCAATAAACCTGGATAACAAAGGAAATTAAGGATTGTATAAGATTAAAAGAAAAGGCCTATAAAGTTGCCAAAAATAGTATTAAACCCAAGGACTGGGAGGATTTTAGAATACAGCAAAGGAGGACAAAGAAACTGATAAAAAAAAAGGGAGAACAGAATATGAATGTAAGTTAGCAAAAAATATAAAAACGGACTGTAAAAGCTTCTACGTAAAAAGGAAACGTTTGGCTGAGACAAATGTGGGTCCATTACAAGCAGAGTCAGGAGAATTTATAATGGGGAATAGAGAAAAGGCAGAGAAGCTAAATGATTACTTTGTGTTTGTCTTCACTGAGGAAGATACAAGAAATCTCCCAGAATTAGAGATCCAAGGGATTAGGAGGAATGAGGAATTGAAGGAAATTAGTATTAGTAAGAAAGTTGTATTGGAGAAGTTAATGAGGCTGAAGGTTGATAAGTCCCCAGGACCTGATATTCTACATCCCAGAATGTTGAAGGAGGTAACTATGGAGATAGTGGATACTTTGGTGATCATCTTCCAAAATTCTATAGATTCTGGAGTGGTTCCTGCAGATTGGAAGGTCGCAAATGTCACCTCACTATTTAAGAAAGGAGGGAGAGAGAAAACAGGGAATTACAGACCTGTTAGCCTGACATCAGTCATTGGGAAAATGCTAGAATCTATTCTGAATGATATGATAAATGGACACTTGGATAATAATGATCTGATTGGGCACAGTCAACATGGATTTCTGAATGGGAAATCATGTTTGACGAACCTGTTGTAGTTTTTTGAGGATGTTACTAACAGAATTGATAAAGGGGAGTGGGTGGACATGGTAAACTTGAATTTTTAAAAGGCCTTTGATAAAATCCTCCACAGGAGGTTGGTTAGCAAAATTAAAGCACATGGTAATATACTGGCATGGGTTAAGGATTGGTTAACAAGCAGAAAGCAGAGAGTAGGAATAAATGGGTCATTCTAGCGTTGGCAGGCTGTGATGAGTGGGGTACCACAGGGATCAGTGCTTGGGCCCCAGCTGTTCACAATATATATCAATGATTTGGATGTGGGGACCAAATGTAGTATTTCCAAGTTCGCGGATGACACAAAACTAGGTGGGAATGTGTGTTGTGAGGAAGATGCAAAGCGGCTTCAAGGGGATTTGGACAGACTTAGTGAGAGGGCAAGAACGTGGCAGATGAAATATAATGTGGAAAAATGTGAGGTTATCCACATTGGTAGGAGGAATAGATATGCAGAGTATTTCTTAAATGGTAAGAGATTAGAAAGTGTAGATGTACAAAGGGACCTGGGTGTCCTTGTCAATAAGTCACTGAAAGCTAACATGCAGGTGCAGCAAGCAATTAGGAAGGCTAATGGTATGTTAGCCTTTATTGCAAGAGGATTTGAGTACAGGAGTAGTGAAGTCTTGCTTCAATTGTATAGAACCTTGGTTAGACCGCACCTGGAGTACTGTGTGCAGTTTTGGTTCCCTTACCTTAGGAAGGATATTATTGCCATAGAGGGAGTGCAATGAAGGTTCACCAGACTTGTTCCCGGGATGGCGGGACTGTCCTATGAAGAGAGATTGGGGAAACTGGACCTGTATTCTCTAGAGTTTCAAAGAATGAGAGGTGATCTCATTGAAACCTACAAAATACTTAAATGGATAGACAGGGTAGAGGCAGGCAAGATGCTTCCCCTGTTTGGGGAATCTAGAACCAGGGGATACAATTTCAAAATAAGGGGGAAGCTACTTAGGACCGAGATAAGGAGAAATTTCTTTACTCAGAGGGTTGTGAATCTTTGGAATTCTCTACCCCAGAGGGTTCTGGAAGTTCAGTCATTGAGTATGTTTAAAGCAGAGATTGACAGATTTCTAAATCCAATGACATAAAGGGATATGGGGATAGTGTGGGAAAAAAGGCATTGAAGTAGATGATCAGCCATGATCATATTGAATGGCGGGGCAGGCTCGATGGGCTGAATGGCCTACTCCTGCTGCTATGTTCCTATGTTCTTCCACCAGCTTTTCCATCTACCTTTGCCACTTGTTTAGTCCGTGGGTGAGATGTGAATACCAACCCAGCAGAGATGATTGATTGTACCTGAAGAGATTGCAAATTTTACATCGCAGAGAAGCTTCTCTTCCATCTCTAGGCAGTTGATCACAATGTAACTTTCCTGCTCAGAAATTGTTTGTGGATACTTATTTAAGGAAGGTTCAGGTGGAAATAACCTTTCATGATCTATCATCTTTCCGGAGGTAGAACACCCCCAACAACAACAACAACTTGCATCCCTCAGATCTCCCCGAGCTTTCTCTGCTGCAGTTGGTTATAGATCTTCAATCTTTCCCATCTCTCTTCTAATCGTAATTGAGGAATTATTGTTGGTTAATATTAGGACTCAATGATATTCTGCTGAAGTCTTAACCCATTTAAAGGAATCAGTATAAAAGGCCTGCTTTAAAATAACAGCTATGAACACACTAAATGTGTGTTTGCGTGCATCATTAAAACTGATTTTTTGTTATGCTCTCACAGCAGTTTACTACAAGCCCATTGTCTCATTCTCAGCCTTTCACAAGCTGTGAGCTTGTTGTGAACTAACGTTTAAGGCCGTGCAGTCCTTGCCTTTTGTGAAAGAAAATTCACTCAGGGATTTTTGTTTTGCAAACATTGCTTGTTGACATGAAGTCTTTATTTCTACAGCATTATCTTTTATTCCTTTTCCTTCTGTTGCACATCCCCCCCTGAGCCTCACTGTGCTTTAACATGCAGTGCTGTTTCCAGCCTAATCATATTCCCTTCATGCAGATATTCTTATTGGTTATTCCGCTGTCTTAAACTGGAATCTCAATCATATCCCAGTCTTTCATTCTGTCCAGTCCTCGCTGAATCTATCATGTGCTCTGCATTTCTAACTGCCAGAGGGATTTAATTTGCTTTCAAAGTGAAATGTACATACAGCTGACCTCTCCAGAACACTGAGAGAATTGATTCATTAGACTGCGGACACTCAGTTTGAAGCTGAGCTCTGCAACGGTGATTTGAATCATATCAGAACTCGTCAAAACACACTCAGCCGAGATAAAACAAAACAAAGAGTATCATAGTGTAAGCTATTTGAAGGTTTTTATTTTTTCCAGGTTATTAAGATCTCCACTGCCTTTTTTTACTTTAATTCCCTTGGCATCCTTGTGCCCTGGTTCCAAAAATAAGAGCAATCCATTCTCGGGTGTGAAGGTACCAGGGCCTTGGTCAGTTCTATGCTATGTTGGGTGTGTTTAGCAAGGTGGCAAGGACCATCCTGCTACTATACTCCCGAACATGGAACATTCAACAACTTACAGACAGTAACATCAACTTGCATTTATTTAGCGCCTTTAACATCGTAAAATGTCAATGAAATTTGATACCAAGGCACACAAGGAGATTTAAGGACACATGGCCAAAAGCTTGGTCAAAGAGGTAGATTTCAAGGAACATCTTAAAGGAGGAGAGAGAGAGAGAGGTTTAAGGAGGGAATTCCAGAGCTTTCGGCCAAGGAAGGTGAAAGCACGGCCACCAATGGTGGAGCAGTAGAAATCAGGGATGTGCGAGAGGCTAGAACTGGGGGAGTACAGATATCTTGGAGGGTTTTATGGCCAGATAGGGAGCGGTGAGGCCATGGAGGGACTCAGAAACAAAGATGAGGATTTCAAGATCATAGCGTTGGAGGATCGGGGACTTCACCACAATGAGACATCACAGAGACACTTCACAAGATGACGAGAAATTTTGATAGTGAAACTATTGTCATTGGTCAGGAAGTTGGTAACAAGACAGCAGAAATCTAAGGCAATTATCCCAGTGAGAAGCTGATACGATTGGTCTGTTGTCTCGATTTACACCCCGCCCGATTTCGCTCGGCATTGCCTTGCCGGATATATTTATTAATTCTTCAGTTCTCCCTGAAGATTGTTCAGAGCAACACGTCTCCAGGTGCTTTTGACTGAACTTTTATGTAAAACTCCTGAGCTCAGGGATATCGCTGGAGACAACAGCCTGTTACCCAAGGGTGTGACAAACCGAAGCTGTTAACATTCATCGTCTCACCTCTCAGGCGTTTATGTTTCGTTCCAAGAAACTTTTCTTGTGAATTTTTTTTTAGATTGAAACACAAAGCACAATTAAAAAATAGAATATTCCAAGCACAGGCTGATACAGCACAACATTGGGAACCTCAACATCAAGAGTCAGGCAAACCCCAGCAAAACCCCATCCCCTACATAGAGTGGGGAAACTTCAACCCCAACACAGAGTGGAGCAAATCCCCATCCCCTACACAGAGTGGGGAAAAACCCCATCCACTACACAGAGTGGGGCAAAACCCCATCCACTACACAGAGTGGGGCAAAACCCCATCCCCTACACAGAGTGGTGCAAAACCCCTTCCCCTACACAGAGTGGGGCAAAACCCCATGCACTACACAGAGTGGGGCAAAACCCCTTCCCCTACACAGAGTGGGGCAAAACCCCATCCCTTACACAGAGTGGGGCAAAACCCCTTCCCCTACACAGAGTGGGGCAAAACCCCATCCACTACACAGAGTGGGGCAAAACCCCATCCCCAACATAGAGTGGGGAAACTTCAACACCTACACAGAGTGGAGCAAATCCCCATCCCCTACACAGAGTGGGGCAAAACCCCATCCCCTACACAGAGTGGGGGGAAACCCCATCCACTACACAGAGTGGGGCAAAACCCCATCCCCTACACAGAGTGGGGCAAAACCCCATCCACTACACAGAGTGGGGCAAAACCCCATCCCCAACATAGAGTGGGGAAACTTCAACCCCTACACAGAGTGGAGCAAATCCCCATCCCCTACACAGAGTGGGGCAAAACCCCTTCCCCTACACAGAGTGGGGCAAAACCCCATCCACTACACAGAGTGGGGCAAAACCCCATCCCCAACACAGAGTGGGGCAAATCCCCATCCCTTACACAGAGTGGGGCAAAACCACATCCCCTACACAGAGTGGGGCAAAACCCCATCCACTACACAGAGTGGGGAAACTTCAACCCCTACACAGAGTGGAGCAAATCCCCATCCCCTACACAGAGTGGGGCAAAACCCCTTCCCCTACACAGAGTGGGGCAAAACCCCATCCACTACACAGAGTGGTGCAAAACCCCATCCCCAACACAGAGTGGGGCAAATCCCCATCCCTTACACAGAGTGGGGCAAAACCACATCCCCTACACAGAGTGGGGCAAAACCCCATCCACTACACAGAGTGGGACAAAACCCCATCCCCAACACAGAGTGGGGCAAATCCCCATCCCTTACACAGAGTGGGGCAAAACCCCATCCCCTACACAGAGTGGGGCAAAACCCCATCCACTACACAGTGGGGCAAAACCCCATCCCCTACACAGAGTGGGGCAAAACCCCATCCCCTACACAGAGTGGGGCAAAACCCCATCCACTACACAGAGTGGGGCAAAACCCCATCCCCTACACAGAGTGGGGCAAATCCCCATCCCTTACACAGAGTGGGGCAAAACCCCATCCCCTACACAGAGTGGGGCAAAACCCCATCCACTACACAGAGTGGGGCAAAACCCCATCCACTACACAGAGTGGGGCAAAACCCCATCCCCTACACAGAATGGGGCAAATCCCCAACCCCTACACAGAGTGGGGCAAAACCCCATCCCCTACACAGAGTGCGGCAAATCCCCATCCCCTACACAGAGTGGGGAAACCCCATCCCCTACACAGAGTGGGGCAAAACCCCATCCCCTACACAGAGTGGGGCAAATCCCCATCCCCTACACAAAGTGGGGCAAATCCCCATCCCCTACGCAGAGTGGGGCAAAACCCCATCCCCTACACAGAGTGCGGAAACACCAACCCCTACACAGAGTGGGGCAAAACCCCATCCCCTACACAGAGTGGGGCAAATCCCCATCCCCTACACAGAGTGAGGCAAATCCCCATCCCCTACACAGAGTGGGGCAAATCCCCATCCCCTACATAGAGTGGGGCAAATCCCCATCCCCTACACAGAGTGGGGCAAAACCCCATCCCCTACACAGAGTGGGGCAAATCCTCATCCCCGACACAGAGTGGGGCAAAACCCCATCCCCTACACAGAGTGGGGCAAATCCTCATCCCCCAGCAGTGCTGGGACTGAGGTCTCTGATCGTGCTGGGACTGATGTCTCTGACTGTGCTGGGACTGATGTCTCCAACTGTGCTGGGACTGATGTCTCCAACTGTGCTGGGACTGATGTCTCTGATCGTGCTGGGACTGATGTCTCCAACTGTGCTGGGACTGATGTCTCCAACTGTGCTGGGACTGATGTCTCCAACTGTGCTGGGACTGATGTCTCTGACTGTGCTGGGACTGATGTCTCCAACTGTGCTGGGACTGATGTCTCTGATCGTGCAGGGACTGATGTCTCTGATCGTGCTGGGATTGATGTCTCTGATTCTGCTGGGACTGATGTCTCTGCCGGTGCTGGGACTGATGTCTCTGATCGTGCTGGGTCTGATGTCTCTGATCGTGCTGGGACTGATGTCTCCGACCGTGCTGGGATTGATGTCTCTGATTCTGCTGGGACTGATGTCTCTGCCGGTGTTGGGACTGATGTCTCTGATTGTGCTGGGACTGATGTCTCCGTCAGTGCTGGGACTGATGTCTCCGACCGTGCTGGGATTGATGTCTCTGATTCTGCTGGGACTGATATCTCTGCCGGTGTTGGGACTGATGTCTCCGGCAGTGCTGGGACTGATGTCTCTGATCGTGCTGGAACTGATGTCTCTGATTCTGCTGGGACTGATATCTCTGCCGGTGCTGGGTCTGATGTCTCCGGCAGTGCTGGGACTGATGTCTCTGATCGTGCTGGAACTGATGTCTCTGATTCTGCTGGGACTGATATCTCTGCCGGTGCTGGGACTGATGTCTCTGCCGGTGTTGGGACTGATGTCTCTGCCGGTGTTGGGACTGATGTCTCTGATCGTGTTGGGACTGATGTCTCTGATTCTGCTGGGACTGATATCTCTGATCGTGCTGGGATTGATGTCTCTGATTCTGCTGGGACTGATGTCTCTGTCAGTGCTGGGTCTGATGTCTCTGATCGTGCTGGGACTGATGTCTCCGACCGTGCTAGGATTGATGTCTCTGATTCTGCTGGGACTGATATCTCTGCCGGTGTTGGGACTGATGTCTCTGATTCTGCTGGGACTGATATCTCTGCCGGTGCTGGGTCTGATGTCTCCGGCAGTGCTGGGACTGATGTCTCTGATCGTGCTGGAACTGATGTCTCTGATTCTGCTGGGACTGATATCTCTGCCGGTGCTGGGTCTGATGTCTCCGGCAGTGCTGGGACTGATGTCTCTGATTCTGCTGGGACTGATATCTCTGCCGGTGTTGGGACTGATATCTCTGCCGGTGTTGGGACTGATGTCTCTGCCGGTGTTGGGACTGATGTCTCTGATCGTGTTGGGACTGATGTCTCTGCCGGTGCTGGGTCTGATGTCTCTGATCGTGCTGGGACTGATGTCTCTGATCGTGTTGGGACTGATATCTCTGATTCTGCTGGGACTGATGTCTCTGCCGGTGCTGGGACTGATGTCTCTGCCGGTGCTGGGACTGATGTCTCTGATCGTGTTGGGACTGATGTCTCTGATCGTGCTGGGAATGATGTCTCTGATCGTGCTGGGACTGATGTCTCTGCCGGTGTTGGGACTGATGTCTCTGCCGGTGCTGGGACTGATGTCTCTGATCGTGTTGGGACTGATGTCTCTGCCGGTGCTGGGAATGATGTCTCTGATCGTGTTGGGACTGATGTCTCTGATTCTGCTGGGACTGATGTCTCTGCCGGTGCTGGGACTGATGTCTCTGGCAGTGCTGGGACTGATGTCTCTGATCGTGTTGGGACTGATGTCTCTGATTCTGCTGGGACTGATGTCTCTGCCGGTGCTGGGACTGATGTCTCTGATCGTGTTGGGACTGATGTCTCTGATTCTGCTGGGACTGATGTCTCTGCCGGTGCTGGGACTGATGTCTCTGATCGTGTTGGGACTGATGTCTCTGATCGTGTTGGGACTGATGTCTCCGACCGTGCTGGGATTGATGTCTCTGATTCTGCTGGGACTGATGTCTCTGATCGTGCTGGGACTGATGTCTCCGACCGTGCTAGGATTGATGTCTCTGATTCTGCTGGGTCTGATGTCTCTGTCAGTGCTGGGACTGATGTCTCCGACCGTGCTGGGATTGATGTCTCTGATTCTGCTGGGACTGATGTCTCTGATCGTGCTGGGACTGATGTCTCCGACCGTGCTAGGATTGATGTCTCTGATTCTGCTGGGACTGATGTCTCCGACCGTGCTAGGATTGATGTCTCTGATTCTGCTGGGACTGATATCTCTGCCGGTGTTGGGACTGATGTCTCTGATTCTGCTGGGACTGATGTCTCCGGCAGTGCTGGGACTGATGTCTCTGATCGTGTTGGGACTGATGTCTCTGATCGTGCTGGAACTGATGTCTCTGATTCTGCTGGGACTGATATCTCTGCCGGTGTTGGGACTGATGTCTCTGCCGGTGCTGGGACTGATGTCTCTGCTGGTGTTGGGACTGATGTCTCTGCCGGTGTTGGGACTGATGTCTCTGATCGTGCTGGGACTGATGTCTCTGATTCTGCTGGGACTGATGTCTCTGCCGGTGCTGGGACTGATGTCTCTGATCGTGCTGGGACTGATGTCTCTGATCGTGTTGGGACTGATGTCTCTGCCGGTGCTGGGACTGATGTCTCTGATCGTGTTGGGACTGATGTCTCTGGCAGTGCTGGGACTGATGTCTCTGATCGTGTTGGGACTGATGTCTCTGGCAGTGCTGGGACTGATGTCTCTGATCGTGTTGGGACTGATGTCTCTGCCGGTGCTGGGACTGATGTCTCTGCCGGTGCTGGGACTGATGTCTCTGATCGTGCTGGGACTGATGTCTCTGATTCTGCTGGGACTGATGTCTCTGCCGGTGCTGGGACTGATGTCTCTGATCGTGCTGGGACTGATGTCTCTGCCGGTGCTGGGACTGATGTCTCTGATCGTGCTGGGACTGATGTCTCTGATTCTGCTGGGACTGATGTCTCTGATCGTGTTGGGACTGATGTCTCTGATTCTGCTGGGACTGATGTCTCTGCCGGTGCTGGGACTGATGTCTCTGATCGTGCTGGGACTGATGTCTCTGATCGTGTTGGGACTGATGTCTCTGATTCTGCTGGGACTGATGTCTCTGCCGGTGTTGGGACTGATGTCTCTGCCGGTGCTGGGACTGATGTCTCTGCTGGTGCTGGGACTGATGTCTCTGATCGTGTTGGGACTGATGTCTCTGATCGTGCTGGGACTGATGTCTCTGCCGGTGCTGGGACTGATGTCTCTGATCGTGTTGGGACTGATGTCTCTGATCGTGTTGGGACTGATGTCTCTGATCGTGTTGGGACTGATATCTCTGATTCTGCTGGGACTGATGTCTCCGGCAGTGCTGGGACTGATGTCTCTGCCGGTGCTGGGACTGATGTCTCTGCCGGTGCTGGGACTGATGTCTCTGATCGTGTTGGGACTGATGTCTCTGGCAGTGCTGGGACTGATGTCTCTGATCGTGTTGGGACTGATGTCTCTGCCGGTGCTGGGACTGATGTCTCTGCCGGTGCTGGGAATGATGTCTCTGATCGTGTTGGGACTGATGTCTCTGCTCGTGTTGGGACTGATGTCTCTGATTCTGCTGGGACTGATGTCTCTGCCGGTGCTGGGACTGATGTCTCTGATCGTGCTGGGACTGATGTCTCTGATCGTGTTGGGACTGATGTCTCTGATTCTGCTGGGACTGATGTCTCTGCCGGTGCTGGGACTGATGTCTCTGATCGTGCTGGGACTGATGTCTCTGATCGTGTTGGGACTGATGTCTCTGATTCTGCTGGGACTGATGTCTCTGCCGGTGTTGGGACTGATGTCTCTGCCGGTGCTGGGACTGATGTCTCTGCTGGTGCTGGGACTGATGTCTCTGATCGTGTTGGGACTGATGTCTCTGATCGTGCTGGGACTGATGTCTCTGCCGGTGCTGGGACTGATGTCTCTGATCGTGTTGGGACTGATGTCTCTGATCGTGTTGGGACTGATGTCTCTGATCGTGTTGGGACTGATATCTCTGATTCTGCTGGGACTGATGTCTCCGGCAGTGCTGGGACTGATGTCTCTGCCGGTGCTGGGACTGATGTCTCTGCCGGTGCTGGGACTGATGTCTCTGATCGTGTTGGGACTGATGTCTCTGGCAGTGCTGGGACTGATGTCTCTGATCGTGTTGGGACTGATGTCTCTGCCGGTGCTGGGACTGATGTCTCTGCCGGTGCTGGGAATGATGTCTCTGATCGTGTTGGGACTGATGTCTCTGCTCGTGTTGGGACTGATGTCTCTGATTCTGCTGGGACTGATGTCTCTGCCGGTGCTGGGACTGATGTCTCTGATCGTGCTGGGACTGATGTCTCTGATCGTGCTGGGACTGATGTCTCTGATCGTGCTGGGACTGATGTCTCTGATCGTGCTGGGACTGATGTCTCTGATCGTGTTGGGACTGATGTCTCTGATCGTGTTGGGACTGATGTCTCTGCCGGTGCTGGGACTGATGTCTCTGCCGGTGCTGGGACTGATGTCTCTGATCGTGCTGGGACTGATGTCTCTGATTCTGCTGGGACTGATGTCTCTGCCGGTGCTGGGACTGATGTCTCTGATCGTGCTGGGACTGATGTCTCTGCCGGTGCTGGGACTGATGTCTCTGATCGTGCTGGGACTGATGTCTCTGATCGTGTTGGGACTGATGTCTCTGATTCTGCTGGGACTGATGTCTCTGCCGGTGCTGGGACTGATGTCTCTGATCGTGTTGGGACTGATGTCTCTGATCGTGTTGGGACTGATGTCTCTGATCGTGTTGGGACTGATGTCTCTGCCGGTGCTGGGACTGATGTCTCTGATTCTGCTGGGACTGATGTCTCTGCCGGTGCTGAGACTGATGTCTCTGCCGGTGTTGGGACTGATGTCTCTGATCGTGCTGGGACTGATGTCTCTGATCGTGTTGGGACTGATGTCTCTGATCGTGTTGGGACTGATGTCTCTGCTGGTGCTGGGACTGATGTCTCTGATCGTGTTGGGACTGATGTCTCTGCCGGTGCTGGGACTGATGTCTCTGATCGTGTTGGGACTGATGTCTCTGATCGTGTTGGGACTGATGTCTCTGATCGTGTTGGGACTGATGTCTCTGATCGTGTTGGGACTGATGTCTCTGATCGTGCTGGGACTGATGTCTCTGATCGTGTTGGGACTGATGTCTCTGCCGGTGCTGGGACTGATGTCTCTGATCGTGTTGGGACTGATGTCTCTGCCGGTGCTGGGACTGATGTCTCTGATTCTGCTGGGACTGATGTCTCTGGCAGTGCTGGGACTGATGTCTCTGCTCGTGTTGGGACTGATGTCTCTGATCGTGTTGGGACTGATGTCTCTGGCAGTGCTGGGACTGATGTCTCTGATCGTGTTGGGACTGATGTCTCTGGCAGTGCTGGGACTGATGTCTCTGATCGTGCTGGGACTGATGTCTCTGATCGTGTTGGGACTGATGTCTCTGCTCGTGTTGGGACTGATGTCTCTGCCGGTGCTGGGACTGATGTCTCTGCCGGTGCTGGGACTGATGTCTCTGATCGTGTTGGGACTGATGTCTCTGCCGGTGCTGGGACTGATGTCTCTGATTCTGCTGGGACTGATGTCTCTGGCAGTGCTGGGACTGATGTCTCTGCTCGTGTTGGGACTGATGTCTCTGATCGTGTTGGGACTGATGTCTCTGGCAGTGCTGGGACTGATGTCTCTGATCGTGTTGGGACTGATGTCTCTGGCAGTGCTGGGACTGATGTCTCTGATCGTGCTGGGACTGATGTCTCTGATCGTGTTGGGACTGATGTCTCTGCTCGTGTTGGGACTGATGTCTCTGCCGGTGCTGGGACTGATGTCTCTGCCGGTGCTGGGACTGATGTCTCTGCCGGTGCTGGGACTGATGTCTCTGCCGGTGCTGGGACTGATGTCTCTGATCGTGTTGGGACTGATGTCTCTGATCGTGTTGGGACTGATGTCTCTGATCGTGTTGGGACTGATGTCTCTGATCGTGCTGGGACTGATGTCTCTGCCGGTGCTGGGACTGATGTCTCTGATCGTGTTGGGACTGATGTCTCTGATCGTGTTGGGACTGATGTCTCTGATCGTGCTGGGACTGATGTCTCTGCCGGTGCTGGGACTGATGTCTCTGATCGTGTTGGGACTGATGTCTCTGATCGTGTTGGGACTGATGTCTCTGATCGTGTTGGGACTGATGTCTCTGATCGTGCTGGGACTGATGTCTCTGCTGGTGTTGGGACTGATGTCTCTGGCAGTGCTGGGACTGATGTCTCTGCTCGTGTTGGGACTGATGTCTCTGATCGTGTTGGGACTGATGTCTCTGGCAGTGCTGGGACTGATGTCTCTGATCGTGCTGGGACTGATGTCTCTGGCAGTGCTGGGACTGATGTCTCTGCTCGTGTTGGGACTGATGTCTCTGATCGTGTTGGGACTGATGTCTCTGGCAGTGCTGGGACTGATGTCTCTGATCGTGTTGGGACTGATGTCTCTGATCGTGTTGGGACTGATGTCTCTGGCAGTGCTGGGACTGATGTCTCTGATCGTGTTGGGACTGATGTCTCTGGCAGTGCTGGGACTGATGTCTCTGATCGTGTTGGGACTGATGTCTCTGATCGTGTTGGGACTGATGTCTCTGGCAGTGCTGGGACTGATGTCTCTGATCGTGTTGGGACTGATGTCTCTGGCAGTGCTGGGACTGATGTCTCTGATCGTGTTGGGACTGATGTCTCTGGCAGTGCTGGGACTGATGTCTCTGATCGTGCTGGGACTGATGTCTCTGATCGTGTTGGGACTGATGTCTCTGCTCGTGTTGGGACTGATGTCTCTGATCGTGTTGGGACTGATGTCTCTGCCGGTGCTGGGACTGATGTCTCTGATCGTGCTGGGACTGATGTCTCTGATCGTGTTGGGACTGATGTCTCTGCTCGTGTTGGGACTGATGTCTCTGATCGTGTTGGGACTGATGTCTCTGCTCGTGTTGGGACTGATGTCTCTGATCGTGCTGGGACTGATGTCTCTGCCGGTGTTGGGACTGATGTCTCTGCTCGTGTTGGGACTGATGTCTCTGATCGTGCTGGGACTGATGTCTCTGATCGTGTTGGGACTGATGTCTCTGGCAGTGCTGGGACTGATGTCTCTGATCGTGTTGGGACTGATGTCTCTGCTCGTGTTGGGACTGATGTCTCTGATCGTGCTGGGACTGATGTCTCTGCCGGTGCTGGGACTGATGTCTCTGCTCGTGTTGGGACTGATGTCTCTGATCGTGCTGGGACTGATGTCTGTGATCGTGTTGGGACTGATGTCTGTGATCGTGTTGGGACTGATGTCTCTGCCGGTGCTGGGACTGATGTCTCTGCCGGTGCTGGGACTGATGTCTCTGATCGTGTTGGGAATGATGTCTCTGATCGTGTTGGGACTGATGTCTCTGATCGTGCTGGGACTGATGTCTCTGCCGGTGCTGGGACTGATGTCTCTGATCGTGTTGGGACTGATGTCTCTGATCGTGCTGGGACTGATGTCTCTGCTGGTGTTGGGACTGATGTCTCTGGCAGTGCTGGGACTGATGTCTCTGGCAGTGCTGGGACTGATGTCTCTGCTCGTGTTGGGACTGATGTCTCTGCCGGTGCTGGGACTGATGTCTCTGATCGTGTTGGGACTGATGTCTCTGGCAGTGCTGGGACTGATGTCTCTGATCGTGTTGGGACTGATGTCTCTGATCGTGTTGGGACTGATGTCTCTGGCAGTGCTGGGACTGATGTCTCTGATCGTGTTGGGACTGATGTCTCTGGCAGTGCTGGGACTGATGTCTCTGATCGTGTTGGGACTGATGTCTCTGATCGTGTTGGGACTGATGTCTCTGGCAGTGCTGGGACTGATGTCTCTGATCGTGTTGGGACTGATGTCTCTGGCAGTGCTGGGACTGATGTCTCTGATCGTGTTGGGACTGATGTCTCTGATCGTGTTGGGACTGATGTCTCTGGCAGTGCTGGGACTGATGTCTCTGATCGTGTTGGGACTGATGTCTCTGGCAGTGCTGGGACTGATGTCTCTGATCGTGTTGGGACTGATGTCTCTGGCAGTGCTGGGACTGATGTCTCTGATCGTGTTGGGACTGATGTCTCTGATCGTGTTGGGACTGATGTCTCTGCCGGTGCTGGGACTGATGTCTCTGCTCGTGTTGGGACTGATGTCTCTGCCGGTGCTGGGACTGATGTCTCTGATCGTGTTGGGACTGATGTCTCTGATCGTGTTGGGACTGATGTCTCTGCTCGTGTTGGGACTGATGTCTCTGATCGTGTTGGGACTGATGTCTCTGGCAGTGCTGGGACTGATGTCTCTGATCGTGTTGGGACTGATGTCTCTGGCAGTGCTGGGACTGATGTCTCTGATCGTGTTGGGACTGATGTCTCTGATCGTGTTGGGACTGATGTCTCTGGCAGTGCTGGGACTGATGTCTCTGATCGTGTTGGGACTGATGTCTCTGGCAGTGCTGGGACTGATGTCTCTGATCGTGTTGGGACTGATGTCTCTGGCAGTGCTGGGACTGATGTCTCTGATCGTGTTGGGACTGATGTCTCTGCCGGTGCTGGGACTGATGTCTCTGATCGTGCTGGGACTGATGTCTCTGATCGTGTTGGGACTGATGTCTCTGATCGTGTTGGGACTGATGTCTCTGCTCGTGTTGGGACTGATGTCTCTGATCGTGTTGGGACTGATGTCTCTGCTCGTGTTGGGACTGATGTCTCTGATCGTGCTGGGACTGATGTCTCTGCCGGTGCTGGGACTGATGTCTCTGCTCGTGTTGGGACTGATGTCTCTGATCGTGTTGGGACTGATGTCTCTGATCGTGTTGGGACTGATGTCTCTGCTCGTGTTGGGACTGATGTCTCTGATCGTGTTGGGACTGATGTCTCTGCTCGTGTTGGGACTGATGTCTCTGATCGTGCTGGGACTGATGTCTCTGCCGGTGCTGGGACTGATGTCTCTGCTCGTGTTGGGACTGATGTCTCTGATCGTGCTGGGACTGATGTCTCTGATCGTGTTGGGACTGATGTCTCTGGCAGTGCTGGGACTGATGTCTCTGATCGTGTTGGGACTGATGTCTCTGCTCGTGTTGGGACTGATGTCTCTGATCGTGCTGGGACTGATGTCTCTGCCGGTGCTGGGACTGATGTCTCTGATCGTGCTGGGACTGATGTCTCTGATCGTGCTGGGACTGATGTCTCTGCCGGTGCTGGGACTGATGTCTCTGATCGTGCTGGGACTGATGTCTCTGATCGTGTTGGGACTGATGTCTCTGGCAGTGCTGGGACTGATGTCTCTGCCGGTGCTGGGACTGATGTCTCTGATCGTGCTGGGACTGATGTCTCTGATCGTGTTGGGACTGATGTCTCTGCTCGTGTTGGGACTGATGTCTCTGATCGTGTTGGGACTGATGTCTCTGCCGGTGCTGGGACTGATGTCTCTGATCGTGTTGGGACTGATGTCTCTGATCGTGTTGGGACTGATGTCTCTGATCGTGTTGGGACTGATGTCTCTGCCGGTGCTGAGACTGATGTCTCTGCCGGTGTTGGGACTGATGTCTCTGATCGTGTTGGGACTGATGTCTCTGCCGGTGCTGGGACTGATGTCTCTGATCGTGTTGGGACTGATGTCTCTGCCGGTGCTGGGACTGATGTCTCTGATCGTGCTGGGACTGATGTCTCTGATCGTGTTGGGACTGATGTCTCTGCCGGTGCTGGGACTGATGTCTCTGATCGTGTTGGGACTGATGTCTCTGATCGTGTTGGGACTGATGTCTCTGCCGGTGCTGGGACTGATGTCTCTGATCGTGTTGGGACTGATGTCTCTGATCGTGTTGGGACTGATGTCTCTGATCGTGTTGGGACTGATGTCTCTGCCGGTGCTGAGACTGATGTCTCTGCCGGTGTTGGGACTGATGTCTCTGATCGTGTTGGGACTGATGTCTCTGCCGGTGCTGGGACTGATGTCTCTGATCGTGTTGGGACTGATGTCTCTGCCGGTGCTGGGACTGATGTCTCTGATCGTGCTGGGACTGATGTCTCTGATCGTGTTGGGACTGATGTCTCTGCCGGTGCTGGGACTGATGTCTCTGATCGTGTTGGGACTGATGTCTCTGATCGTGTTGGGACTGATGTCTCTGATCGTGTTGGGACTGATGTCTCTGCCGGTGCTGAGACTGATGTCTCTGCCGGTGTTGGGACTGATGTCTCTGATCGTGTTGGGACTGATGTCTCTGCCGGTGCTGGGACTGATGTCTCTGATCGTGTTGGGACTGATGTCTCTGCCGGTGCTGGGACTGATGTCTCTGATCGTGCTGGGACTGATGTCTCTGATCGTGTTGGGACTGATGTCTCTGCCGGTGCTGGGACTGATGTCTCTGATCGTGTTGGGACTGATGTCTCTGATTCTGCTGGGACTGATATCTCTGATCGTGTTGGGACTGATGTCTCTGATCGTGTTGGGACTGATATCTCTGATCGTGTTGGGACTGATATCTCTGATCGTGTTGGGACTGATGTCTCTGATCGTGTTGGGACTGATGTCTCTGATCGTGTTGGGACTGATGTCTCTGCCGGTGCTGGGACTGATGTCTCTGATCGTGTTGGGACTGATGTCTCTGATCGTGCTGGGACTGATGTCTCTGGCAGTGCTGGGACTGATGTCTCTGCCGGTGCTGGGACTGATGTCTCTGCTCGTGTTGGGACTGATGTCTCTGCCGGTGCTGGGACTGATGTCTCTGATCGTGTTGGGACTGATGTCTCTGATCGTGTTGGGACTGATGTCTCTGATCGTGCTGGGACTGATGTCTCTGCTCGTGTTGGGACTGATGTCTCTGATCGTGTTGGGACTGATGTCTCTGCTCGTGTTGGGACTGATGTCTCTGATCGTGTTGGGACTGATGTCTCTGGCAGTGCTGGGACTGATGTCTCTGATCGTGTTGGGACTGATGTCTCTGGCAGTGCTGGGACTGATGTCTCTGATCGTGTTGGGACTGATGTCTCTGATCGTGTTGGGACTGATGTCTCTGATCGTGTTGGGACTGATGTCTCTGCTCGTGTTGGGACTGATGTCTCTGATCGTGTTGGGACTGATGTCTCTGGCAGTGCTGGGACTGATGTCTCTGATCGTGTTGGGACTGATGTCTCTGGCAGTGCTGGGACTGATGTCTCTGATCGTGTTGGGACTGATGTCTCTGATCGTGTTGGGACTGATGTCTCTGGCAGTGCTGGGACTGATGTCTCTGATCGTGTTGGGACTGATGTCTCTGGCAGTGCTGGGACTGATGTCTCTGATCGTGTTGGGACTGATGTCTCTGATCGTGTTGGGACTGATGTCTCTGGCAGTGCTGGGACTGATGTCTCTGATCGTGTTGGGACTGATGTCTCTGGCAGTGCTGGGACTGATGTCTCTGATCGTGTTGGGACTGATGTCTCTGGCAGTGCTGGGACTGATGTCTCTGATCGTGTTGGGACTGATGTCTCTGCCGGTGCTGGGACTGATGTCTCTGATCGTGCTGGGACTGATGTCTCTGATCGTGTTGGGACTGATGTCTCTGCTCGTGTTGGGACTGATGTCTCTGATCGTGTTGGGACTGATGTCTCTGCTCGTGTTGGGACTGATGTCTCTGATCGTGCTGGGACTGATGTCTCTGCCGGTGCTGGGACTGATGTCTCTGATCGTGCTGGGACTGATGTCTCTGCTCGTGTTGGGACTGATGTCTCTGATCGTGCTGGGACTGATGTCTCTGATCGTGTTGGGACTGATGTCTCTGGCAGTGCTGGGACTGATGTCTCTGATCGTGTTGGGACTGATGTCTCTGATCGTGCTGGGACTGATGTCTCTGCCGGTGCTGGGACTGATGTCTCTGATCGTGTTGGGACTGATGTCTCTGCCGGTGCTGGGACTGATGTCTCTGATCGTGTTGGGACTGATGTCTCTGGCAGTGCTGGGACTGATGTCTCTGCCGGTGCTGGGACTGATGTCTCTGATCGTGCTGGGACTGATGTCTCTGATCGTGTTGGGACTGATGTCTCTGCTCGTGTTGGGACTGATGTCTCTGATCGTGTTGGGACTGATGTCTCTGCCGGTGCTGGGACTGATGTCTCTGATCGTGTTGGGACTGATGTCTCTGATCGTGTTGGGACTGATGTCTCTGATCGTGTTGGGACTGATGTCTCTGCCGGTGCTGGGACTGATGTCTCTGATCGTGTTGGGACTGATGTCTCTGCCGGTGCTGGGACTGATGTCTCTGATCGTGTTGGGACTGATGTCTCTGATCGTGTTGGGACTGATGTCTCTGCCGGTGCTGGGACTGATGTCTCTGCTCGTGTTGGGACTGATGTCTCTGCCGGTGTTGGGACTGATGTCTCTGATCGTGTTGGGACTGATGTCTCTGATCGTGCTGGGACTGATGTCTCTGCCGGTGTTGGGACTGATGTCTCTGATCGTGTTGGGACTGATGTCTCTGATCGTGTTGGGACTGATGTCTCTGCCGGTGCTGGGACTGATGTCTCTGATCGTGTTGGGACTGATGTCTCTGGCAGTGCTGGGACTGATGTCTCTGATCGTGTTGGGACTGATGTCTCTGCCGGTGCTGGGACTGATGTCTCTGCCGGTGCTGGGACTGATGTCTCTGATCGTGTTGGGACTGATGTCTCTGATTCTGCTGGGACTGATATCTCTGATCGTGTTGGGACTGATGTCTCTGATCGTGTTGGGACTGATATCTCTGATCGTGTTGGGACTGATATCTCTGATCGTGTTGGGACTGATGTCTCTGATCGTGTTGGGACTGATGTCTCTGATCGTGTTGGGACTGATGTCTCTGATCGTGTTGGGACTGATGTCTCTGCCGGTGCTGGGACTGATGTCTCTGATCGTGTTGGGACTGATGTCTCTGATCGTGCTGGGACTGATGTCTCTGGCAGTGCTGGGACTGATGTCTCTGGCAGTGCTGGGACTGATGTCTCTGCCGGTGCTTTGACTGATGTCTCTGCTCGTGTTGGGACTGATGTCTCTGGCAGTGCTGGGACTGATGTCTCTGCCGGTGCTGGTACTGATGTCTCTGCTCGTGTTGGGACTGATGTCTCTGATTCTGCTGGGACTGATGTCTCTGCCGGTGCTGGGACTGATGTCTCTGATCGTGTTGGGACTGATGTCTCTGCCGGTGCTGGGACTGATGTCTCTGCCGGTGCTGGGACTGATGTCTCTGATCGTGTTGGGACTGATGTCTCTGATCGTGCTGGGACTGATGTCTCTGATCGTGTTGGGACTGATGTCTCTGATCGTGCTGGGACTGATGTCTCTGATCGTGTTGGGACTGATGTCTCTGCCGGTGCTGGGACTGATGTCTCTGCCGGTGCTGGGACTGATGTCTCTGATCGTGTTGGGACTGATGTCTCTGGCAGTGCTGGGACTGATGTCTCTGCCGGTGCTGGGACTGATGTCTCTGCCGGTGCTGGGACTGATGTCTCTGATCGTGTTGGGACTGATGTCTCTGATTCTGCTGGGACTGATATCTCTGATCGTGTTGGGACTGATGTCTCTGATCGTGTTGGGACTGATGTCTCTGATCGTGTTGGGACTGATGTCTCTGATCGTGTTGGGACTGATGTCTCTGATCGTGTTGGGACTGATGTCTCTGATCGTGTTGGGACTGATGTCTCTGATCGTGTTGGGACTGATGTCTCTGCTCGTGTTGGGACTGATGTCTCTGGCAGTGCTGGGACTGATGTCTCTGATCGTGTTGGGACTGATGTCTCTGCTCGTGTTGGGACTGATGTCTCTGCCGGTGCTGGGACTGATGTCTCTGATCGTGTTGGGACTGATGTCTCTGCCGGTGCTGGGACTGATGTCTCTGATCGTGTTGGGACTGATGTCTCTGATCGTGTTGGGACTGATGTCTCTGATCGTGTTGGGACTGATGTCTCTGCCGGTGCTGGGACTGATGTCTCTGATCGTGTTGGGACTGATGTCTCTGATCGTGCTGGGACTGATGTCTCTGGCAGTGCTGGGACTGATGTCTCTGGCAGTGCTGGGACTGATGTCTCTGCCGGTGCTGGGACTGATGTCTCTGCTCGTGTTGGGACTGATGTCTCTGGCAGTGCTGGGACTGATGTCTCTGCCGGTGCTGGGACTGATGTCTCTGCTCGTGTTGGGACTGATGTCTCTGATTCTGCTGGGACTGATGTCTCTGCCGGTGCTGGGACTGATGTCTCTGATCGTGTTGGGACTGATGTCTCTGGCAGTGCTGGGACTGATGTCTCTGATCGTGTTGGGACTGATGTCTCTGCCGGTGCTGGGACTGATGTCTCTGATCGTGTTGGGACTGATGTCTCTGCCGGTGCTGGGACTGATGTCTCTGCCGGTGCTGGGACTGATGTCTCTGATCGTGTTGGGACTGATGTCTCTGATTCTGCTGGGACTGATATCTCTGATCGTGTTGGGACTGATGTCTCTGATCGTGTTGGGACTGATATCTCTGATCGTGTTGGGACTGATATCTCTGATCGTGTTGGGACTGATGTCTCTGATCGTGTTGGGACTGATGTCTCTGATCGTGTTGGGACTGATGTCTCTGATCGTGTTGGGACTGATGTCTCTGATCGTGCTGGGACTGATGTCTCTGGCAGTGCTGGGACTGATGTCTCTGGCAGTGCTGGGACTGATGTCTCTGCCGGTGCTGGGACTGATGTCTCTGCTCGTGTTGGGACTGATGTCTCTGGCAGTGCTGGGACTGATGTCTCTGCCGGTGCTGGGACTGATGTCTCTGCTCGTGTTGGGACTGATGTCTCTGATTCTGCTGGGACTGATGTCTCTGCCGGTGCTGGGACTGATGTCTCTGCCGGTGCTGGGACTGATGTCTCTGATCGTGTTGGGACTGATGTCTCTGATCGTGTTGGGACTGATGTCTCTGCCGGTGCTGGGACTGATGTCTCTGCCGGTGCTGGGACTGATGTCTCTGATCGTGTTGGGACTGATGTCTCTGGCAGTGCTGGGACTGATGTCTCTGCCGGTGCTGGGACTGATGTCTCTGCCGGTGCTGGGACTGATGTCTCTGATCGTGTTGGGACTGATGTCTCTGATTCTGCTGGGACTGATATCTCTGATCGTGTTGGGACTGATGTCTCTGATCGTGTTGGGACTGATGTCTCTGATCGTGTTGGGACTGATGTCTCTGATCGTGTTGGGACTGATGTCTCTGGCAGTGCTGGGACTGATGTCTCTGCCGGTGCTGGGACTGATGTCTCTGATCGTGTTGGGACTGATGTCTCTGCCGGTGCTGGGACTGATGTCTCTGATCGTGTTGGGACTGATGTCTCTGATTCTGCTGGGACTGATATCTCTGATCGTGTTGGGACTGATATCTCTGATCGTGTTGGGACTGATGTCTCTGATCGTGTTGGGACTGATGTCTCTGATCGTGTTGGGACTGATGTCTCTGATCGTGTTGGGACTGATGTCTCTGCCGGTGCTGGGACTGATGTCTCTGGCAGTGCTGGGACTGATGTCTCTGATCGTGTTGGGACTGATATCTCTGATCGTGTTGGGACTGATGTCTCTGATCGTGTTGGGACTGATGTCTCTGCCGGTGCTGGGACTGATGTCTCTGATCGTGTTGGGACTGATGTCTCTGCCGGTGCTGGGACTGATGTCTCTGCCGGTGCTGGGACTGATGTCTCTGATCGTGTTGGGACTGATATCTCTGATCGTGTTGGGACTGATGTCTCTGATCGTGTTGGGACTGATGTCTCTGCCGGTGCTGGGACTGATGTCTCTGATCGTGTTGGGACTGATGTCTCTGATCGTGTTGGGACTGATGTCTCTGCTCGTGTTGGGACTGATGTCTCTGGCAGTGCTGGGACTGATGTCTCTGATCGTGTTGGGACTGATATCTCTGATCGTGTTGGGACTGATGTCTCTGATCGTGTTGGGACTGATGTCTCTGCCGGTGCTGGGACTGATGTCTCTGCCGGTGCTGGGACTGATGTCTCTGCCGGTGTTGGGACTGATGTCTCTGATCGTGCTGGGACTGATGTCTCTGATCGTGTTGGGACTGATGTCTCTGCCGGTGCTGGGACTGATGTCTCTGATTCTGCTGGGACTGATATCTCTGATCGTGTTGGGACTGATATCTCTGATCGTGTTGGGACTGATGTCTCTGCTCGTGTTGGGACTGATGTCTCTGATTCTGCTGGGACTGATGTCTCTGCCGGTGCTGGGACTGATGTCTCTGCCGGTGCTGGGACTGATGTCTCTGATCGTGTTGGGACTGATGTCTCTGATCGTGTTGGGACTGATGTCTCTGATCGTGTTGGGACTGATGTCTCTGCCGGTGCTGGGACTGATGTCTCTGCCGGTGCTGGGACTGATGTCTCTGATCGTGTTGGGAATGATGTCTCTGATCGTGTTGGGACTGATGTCTCTGATCGTGTTGGGACTGATGTCTCTGATCGTGTTGGGACTGATATCTCTGATCGTGTTGGGACTGATGTCTCTGATCGTGTTGGGACTGATGTCTCTGATCGTGTTGGGACTGATGTCTCTGCCGGTGCTGGGACTGATGTCTCTGCCGGTGCTGGGACTGATGTCTCTGATCGTGTTGGGAATGATGTCTCTGATCGTGTTGGGACTGATGTCTCTGATCGTGTTGGGACTGATGTCTCTGGCAGTGCTGGGACTGATGTCTCTGGCAGTGCTGGGACTGATGTCTGTGATCGTGTTGGGACTGATGTCTGTGATCGTGTTGGGACTGATGTCTCTGCCGGTGCTGGGACTGATGTCTCTGGCAGTGCTGGGACTGATGTCTCTGATCGTGTTGGGACTGATGTCTGTGATCGTGTTGGGACTGATGTCTCTGCCGGTGCTGGGACTGATGTCTCTGATCGTGCTGGGACTGATGTCTCTGGCAGTGCTGGGACTGATGTCTCTGATCGTGTTGGGACTGATGTCTCTGATCGTGTTGGGACTGATGTCTCTGCCGGTGCTGGGACTGATGTCTCTGATCGTGTTGGGACTGATGTCTCTGATCGTGTTGGGACTGATGTCTCTGCCGGTGCTGGGACTGATGTCTCTGCCGGTGCTGGGACTGATGTCTCTGATTCTGCTGGGACTGATATCTCTGATCGTGTTGGGACTGATATCTCTGATCGTGTTGGGACTGATGTCTCTGATCGTGTTGGGACTGATGTCTCTGATCGTGTTGGGACTGATGTCTCTGCCGGTGCTGGGACTGATGTCTCTGCCGGTGCTGGGACTGATGTCTCTGATTCTGCTGGGACTGATATCTCTGATCGTGTTGGGACTGATATCTCTGATCGTGTTGGGACTGATGTCTCTGATCGTGTTGGGACTGATGTCTCTGCCGGTGCTGGGACTGATGTCTCTGCCGGTGCTGGGACTGATGTCTCTGATCGTGTTGGGACTGATATCTCTGATCGTGTTGGGACTGATGTCTCTGATCGTGTTGGGACTGATGTCTCTGATCGTGTTGGGACTGATGTCTCTGCCGGTGCTGGGACTGATGTCTCTGATCGTGTTGGGACTGATGTCTCTGCTCGTGTTGGGACTGATGTCTCTGGCAGTGCTGGGACTGATGTCTCTGATCGTGTTGGGACTGATATCTCTGATCGTGTTGGGACTGATGTCTCTGATCGTGTTGGGACTGATGTCTCTGCCGGTGCTGGGACTGATGTCTCTGCCGGTGCTGGGACTGATGTCTCTGCTCGTGTTGGGACTGATGTCTCTGATCGTGCTGGGACTGATGTCTCTGATCGTGTTGGGACTGATGTCTCTGATCGTGCTGGGACTGATGTCTCTGATCGTGTTGGGACTGATGTCTCTGCCGGTGCTGGGACTGATGTCTCTGATCGTGCTGGGACTGATGTCTCTGATCGTGCTGGGACTGATGTCTCTGATCGTGCTGGGACTGATGTCTCTGATCGTGTTGGGACTGATGTCTCTGATCGTGCTGGGACTGATGTCTCTGATCGTGTTGGGACTGATGTCTCTGCCGGTGCTGGGACTGATGTCTCTGCTCGTGTTGGGACTGATGTCTCTGCCGGTGCTGGGACTGATGTCTCTGATTCTGCTGGGACTGATATCTCTGATCGTGTTGGGACTGATATCTCTGATCGTGTTGGGACTGATGTCTCTGCTCGTGTTGGGACTGATGTCTCTGCCGGTGCTGGGACTGATGTCTCTGATCGTGTTGGGACTGATGTCTCTGATCGTGTTGGGACTGATGTCTCTGGCAGTGCTGGGACTGATGTCTCTGATCGTGCTGGGACTGATGTCTCTGATCGTGTTGGGACTGATGTCTCTGCTCGTGTTGGGACTGATGTCTCTGCCGGTGCTGGGACTGATGTCTCTGCCGGTGCTGGGACTGATGTCTCTGATCGTGTTGGGACTGATGTCTCTGATCGTGTTGGGACTGATGTCTCTGATCGTGTTGGGACTGATGTCTCTGATCGTGCTGGGACTGATGTCTCTGCCGGTGCTGGGACTGATGTCTCTGATCGTGTTGGGACTGATGTCTCTGATCGTGTTGGGACTGATGTCTCTGATCGTGCTGGGACTGATGTCTCTGCCGGTGCTGGGACTGATGTCTCTGATCGTGTTGGGACTGATGTCTCTGATCGTGTTGGGACTGATGTCTCTGATCGTGTTGGGACTGATGTCTCTGATCGTGTTGGGACTGATGTCTCTGATCGTGCTGGGACTGATGTCTCTGCTGGTGTTGGGACTGATGTCTCTGGCAGTGCTGGGACTGATGTCTCTGATCGTGTTGGGACTGATGTCTCTGGCAGTGCTGGGACTGATGTCTCTGATCGTGCTGGGACTGATGTCTCTGGCAGTGCTGGGACTGATGTCTCTGCTCGTGTTGGGACTGATGTCTCTGATCGTGTTGGGACTGATGTCTCTGGCAGTGCTGGGACTGATGTCTCTGATCGTGTTGGGACTGATGTCTCTGATCGTGTTGGGACTGATGTCTCTGGCAGTGCTGGGACTGATGTCTCTGATCGTGTTGGGACTGATGTCTCTGGCAGTGCTGGGACTGATGTCTCTGATCGTGTTGGGACTGATGTCTCTGATCGTGTTGGGACTGATGTCTCTGGCAGTGCTGGGACTGATGTCTCTGATCGTGTTGGGACTGATGTCTCTGGCAGTGCTGGGACTGATGTCTCTGATCGTGTTGGGACTGATGTCTCTGATCGTGTTGGGACTGATGTCTCTGGCAGTGCTGGGACTGATGTCTCTGATTGTGTTGGGACTGATGTCTCTGATCGTGTTGGGACTGATGTCTCTGCCGGTGCTGGGACTGATGTCTCTGATCGTGCTGGGACTGATGTCTCTGATCGTGTTGGGACTGATGTCTCTGCTCGTGTTGGGACTGATGTCTCTGATCGTGTTGGGACTGATGTCTCTGCTCGTGTTGGGACTGATGTCTCTGATCGTGCTGGGACTGATGTCTCTGCCGGTGTTGGGACTGATGTCTCTGCTCGTGTTGGGACTGATGTCTCTGATCGTGCTGGGACTGATGTCTCTGATCGTGTTGGGACTGATGTCTCTGGCAGTGCTGGGACTGATGTCTCTGATCGTGTTGGGACTGATGTCTCTGCTCGTGTTGGGACTGATGTCTCTGATCGTGCTGGGACTGATGTCTCTGCCGGTGCTGGGACTGATGTCTCTGCTCGTGTTGGGACTGATGTCTCTGATCGTGCTGGGACTGATGTCTCTGATCGTGTTGGGACTGATGTCTCTGGCAGTGCTGGGACTGATGTCTCTGCCGGTGCTGGGACTGATGTCTCTGATCGTGTTGGGAATGATGTCTCTGATCGTGTTGGGACTGATGTCTCTGATCGTGCTGGGACTGATGTCTCTGCCGGTGCTGGGACTGATGTCTCTGATCGTGTTGGGACTGATGTCTCTGATCGTGCTGGGACTGATGTCTCTGCTGGTGTTGGGACTGATGTCTCTGGCAGTGCTGGGACTGATGTCTCTGCTCGTGTTGGGACTGATGTCTCTGCCGGTGCTGGGACTGATGTCTCTGCTCGTGTTGGGACTGATGTCTCTGCCGGTGCTGGGACTGATGTCTCTGATCGTGTTGGGACTGATGTCTCTGATCGTGTTGGGACTGATGTCTCTGCTCGTGTTGGGACTGATGTCTCTGATCGTGTTGGGACTGATGTCTCTGGCAGTGCTGGGACTGATGTCTCTGATCGTGTTGGGACTGATGTCTCTGGCAGTGCTGGGACTGATGTCTCTGATCGTGTTGGGACTGATGTCTCTGATCGTGTTGGGACTGATGTCTCTGGCAGTGCTGGGACTGATGTCTCTGATCGTGTTGGGACTGATGTCTCTGGCAGTGCTGGGACTGATGTCTCTGATCGTGTTGGGACTGATGTCTCTGATCGTGTTGGGACTGATGTCTCTGATCGTGCTGGGACTGATGTCTCTGCCGGTGCTGGGACTGATGTCTCTGATCGTGTTGGGACTGATGTCTCTGATCGTGCTGGGACTGATGTCTCTGATCGTGCTGGGACTGATGTCTCTGCCGGTGCTGGGACTGATGTCTCTGATCGTGTTGGGACTGATGTCTCTGATCGTGCTGGGACTGATGTCTCTGCTGGTGTTGGGACTGATGTCTCTGGCAGTGCTGGGACTGATGTCTCTGCTCGTGTTGGGACTGATGTCTCTGCCGGTGCTGGGACTGATGTCTCTGCTCGTGTTGGGACTGATGTCTCTGCCGGTGCTGGGACTGATGTCTCTGATCGTGTTGGGACTGATGTCTCTGATCGTGTTGGGACTGATGTCTCTGCTCGTGTTGGGACTGATGTCTCTGATCGTGTTGGGACTGATGTCTCTGGCAGTGCTGGGACTGATGTCTCTGATCGTGTTGGGACTGATGTCTCTGGCAGTGCTGGGACTGATGTCTCTGATCGTGTTGGGACTGATGTCTCTGATCGTGTTGGGACTGATGTCTCTGGCAGTGCTGGGACTGATGTCTCTGATCGTGTTGGGACTGATGTCTCTGGCAGTGCTGGGACTGATGTCTCTGATCGTGTTGGGACTGATGTCTCTGGCAGTGCTGGGACTGATGTCTCTGATCGTGTTGGGACTGATGTCTCTGGCAGTGCTGGGACTGATGTCTCTGATCGTGTTGGGACTGATGTCTCTGGCAGTGCTGGGACTGATGTCTCTGATCGTGTTGGGACTGATGTCTCTGGCAGTGCTGGGACTGATGTCTCTGATCGTGTTGGGACTGATGTCTCTGCCGGTGCTGGGACTGATGTCTCTGATCGTGCTGGGACTGATGTCTCTGATCGTGTTGGGACTGATGTCTCTGGCAGTGCTGGGACTGATGTCTCTGCCGGTGCTGGGACTGATGTCTCTGATCGTGCTGGGACTGATGTCTCTGCTCGTGTTGGGACTGATGTCTCTGATCGTGTTGGGACTGATGTCTCTGGCAGTGCTGGGACTGATGTCTCTGGCAGTGCTGGGACTGATGTCTCTGATCGTGTTGGGACTGATGTCTCTGGCAGTGCTGGGACTGATGTCTCTGATCGTGTTGGGACTGATGTCTCTGCTCGTGTTGGGACTGATGTCTCTGATCGTGCTGGGACTGATGTCTCTGCCGGTGCTGGGACTGATGTCTCTGATCGTGCTGGGACTGATGTCTCTGATCGTGTTGGGACTGATGTCTCTGGCAGTGCTGGGACTGATGTCTCTGCCGGTGCTGGGACTGATGTCTCTGATCGTGCTGGGACTGATGTCTCTGATCGTGTTGGGACTGATGTCTCTGCTCGTGTTGGGACTGATGTCTCTGATCGTGTTGGGACTGATGTCTCTGCCGGTGCTGGGACTGATGTCTCTGATCGTGTTGGGACTGATGTCTCTGATCGTGTTGGGACTGATGTCTCTGCCGGTGCTGGGACTGATGTCTCTGCCGGTGCTGGGACTGATGTCTCTGATCGTGTTGGGACTGATGTCTCTGCCGGTGCTGGGACTGATGTCTCTGATCGTGTTGGGACTGATGTCTCTGATCGTGTTGGGACTGATGTCTCTGATCGTGTTGGGACTGATGTCTCTGCCGGTGCTGGGACTGATGTCTCTGATCGTGTTGGGACTGATGTCTCTGCCGGTGCTGGGACTGATGTCTCTGATCGTGTTGGGACTGATGTCTCTGCCGGTGCTGGGACTGATGTCTCTGATCGTGTTGGGACTGATGTCTCTGATTCTGCTGGGACTGATATCTCTGATCGTGTTGGGACTGATGTCTCTGATCGTGTTGGGACTGATATCTCTGATCGTGTTGGGACTGATATCTCTGATCGTGTTGGGACTGATGTCTCTGATCGTGTTGGGACTGATGTCTCTGATCGTGTTGGGACTGATGTCTCTGATCGTGTTGGGACTGATGTCTCTGCCGGTGCTGGGACTGATGTCTCTGATCGTGTTGGGACTGATGTCTCTGATCGTGCTGGGACTGATGTCTCTGGCAGTGCTGGGACTGATGTCTCTGGCAGTGCTGGGACTGATGTCTCTGCCGGTGCTGGGACTGATGTCTCTGCTCGTGTTGGGACTGATGTCTCTGGCAGTGCTGGGACTGATGTCTCTGCCGGTGCTGGGACTGATGTCTCTGCTCGTGTTGGGACTGATGTCTCTGATTCTGCTGGGACTGATGTCTCTGCCGGTGCTGGGACTGATGTCTCTGATCGTGTTGGGACTGATGTCTCTGATCGTGTTGGGACTGATGTCTCTGCCGGTGCTGGGACTGATGTCTCTGATCGTGTTGGGACTGATGTCTCTGGCAGTGCTGGGACTGATGTCTCTGCCGGTGCTGGGACTGATGTCTCTGCCGGTGCTGGGACTGATGTCTCTGATCGTGTTGGGACTGATGTCTCTGATTCTGCTGGGACTGATATCTCTGATCGTGTTGGGACTGATGTCTCTGATCGTGTTGGGACTGATGTCTCTGATCGTGTTGGGACTGATGTCTCTGATCGTGTTGGGACTGATGTCTCTGCCGGTGCTGGGACTGATGTCTCTGATCGTGCTGGGACTGATGTCTCTGCTCGTGTTGGGACTGATGTCTCTGGCAGTGCTGGGACTGATGTCTCTGCCGGTGCTGGGACTGATGTCTCTGATCGTGTTGGGACTGATGTCTCTGCCGGTGCTGGGACTGATGTCTCTGATCGTGTTGGGACTGATGTCTCTGATTCTGCTGGGACTGATATCTCTGATCGTGTTGGGACTGATGTCTCTGATCGTGTTGGGACTGATGTCTCTGATCGTGTTGGGACTGATGTCTCTGCCGGTGCTGGGACTGATGTCTCTGCCGGTGCTGGGACTGATGTCTCTGATCGTGTTGGGAATGATGTCTCTGATCGTGTTGGGACTGATGTCTCTGATCGTGTTGGGACTGATGTCTCTGATCGTGCTGGGACTGATGTCTGTGATCGTGTTGGGACTGATGTCTCTGCCGGTGCTGGGACTGATGTCTCTGATCGTGTTGGGACTGATGTCTGTGATCGTGTTGGGACTGATGTCTCTGCCGGTGCTGGGACTGATGTCTCTGATCGTGTTGGGAATGATGTCTCTGATCGTGTTGGGACTGATGTCTCTGATCGTGTTGGGACTGATGTCTCTGATCGTGCTGGGACTGATGTCTGTGATCGTGTTGGGACTGATGTCTCTGATCGTGCTGGGACTGATGTCTCTGGCAGTGCTGGGACTGATGTCTCTGATCGTGTTGGGACTGATGTCTCTGCCGGTGCTGGGACTGATGTCTCTGATCGTGTTGGGACTGATGTCTCTGATCGTGTTGGGACTGATGTCTCTGCCGGTGCTGGGACTGATGTCTCTGATTCTGCTGGGACTGATATCTCTGATCGTGTTGGGACTGATATCTCTGATCGTGTTGGGACTGATGTCTCTGATCGTGTTGGGACTGATGTCTCTGCCGGTGCTGGGACTGATGTCTCTGCCGGTGCTGGGACTGATGTCTCTGATCGTGTTGGGACTGATATCTCTGATCGTGTTGGGACTGATGTCTCTGATCGTGTTGGGACTGATGTCTCTGCCGGTGCTGGGACTGATGTCTCTGATCGTGTTGGGACTGATGTCTCTGATCGTGTTGGGACTGATGTCTCTGCTCGTGTTGGGACTGATGTCTCTGGCAGTGCTGGGACTGATGTCTCTGATCGTGTTGGGACTGATATCTCTGATCGTGTTGGGACTGATGTCTCTGATCGTGTTGGGACTGATGTCTCTGCCGGTGCTGGGACTGATGTCTCTGCCGGTGCTGGGACTGATGTCTCTGCCGGTGCTGGGACTGATGTCTCTGCCGGTGTTGGGACTGATGTCTCTGATCGTGCTGGGACTGATGTCTCTGATCGTGTTGGGACTGATGTCTCTGCCGGTGCTGGGACTGATGTCTCTGATTCTGCTGGGACTGATATCTCTGATCGTGTTGGGACTGATATCTCTGATCGTGTTGGGACTGATGTCTCTGCTCGTGTTGGGACTGATGTCTCTGCCGGTGCTGGGACTGATGTCTCTGATCGTGTTGGGACTGATGTCTCTGATCGTGTTGGGACTGATATCTCTGATCGTGTTGGGACTGATATCTCTGATCGTGTTGGGACTGATGTCTCTGCTCGTGTTGGGACTGATGTCTCTGCCGGTGCTGGGACTGATGTCTCTGATCGTGTTGGGACTGATGTCTCTGATTCTGCTGGGACTGATATCTCTGATCGTGTTGGGACTGATGTCTCTGATCGTGTTGGGACTGATGTCTCTGCCGGTGCTGGGACTGATGTCTCTGCCGGTGCTGGGACTGATGTCTCTGATCGTGTTGGGACTGATGTCTCTGCCGGTGCTGGGACTGATGTCTCTGATCGTGTTGGGACTGATGTCTCTGATCGTGTTGGGACTGATGTCTCTGCTGGTGCTGGGACTGATGTCTCTGCCGGTGCTGGGACTGATGTCTCTGCCGGTGCTGGGACTGATGTCTCTGATTCTGCTGGGACTGATGTCTCTGATCGTGTTGGGACTGATGTCTCTGATCGTGCTGGGACTGATGTCTCTGCTGGTGCTGGGACTGATGTCTCTGCCGGTGCTGGGACTGATGTCTCTGATTCTGCTGGGACTGATGTCTCTGATCGTGTTGGGACTGATGTCTCTGCCGGTGCTGGGACTGATGTCTGTGATCGTGTTGGGACTGATGTCTCTGCCGGTGCTGGGACTGATGTCTCTGATTCTGCTGGGACTGATGTCTCTGATCGTGTTGGGACTGATGTCTCTGATCGTGCTGGGACTGATGTCTCTGATCGTGTTGGGACTGATGTCTCTGCCGGTGCTGGGACTGATGTCTCTGGCAGTGCTGGGACTGATGTCTCTGCTCGTGTTGGGACTGATGTCTCTGATCGTGTTGGGACTGATGTCTCTGGCAGTGCTGGGACTGATGTCTCTGATCGTGTTGGGACTGATGTCTCTGCCGGTGCTGGGACTGATGTCTCTGATTCTGCTGGGACTGATGTCTCTGGCAGTGCTGGGACTGATGTCTCTGCCGGTGCTGGGACTGATGTCTCTGATCGTGCTGGGACTGATGTCTCTGCCGGTGTTGGGACTGATGTCTCTGATCGTGCTGGGACTGATGTCTCTGGCAGTGCTGGGACTGATGTCTCTGATCGTGCTGGGACTGATGTCTCTGCCGGTGTTGGGACTGATGTCTCTGATCGTGCTGGGACTGATGTCTCTGCCGGTGTTGGGACTGATGTCTCTGATCGTGCTGGGACTGATGTCTCTGGCAGTGCTGGGACTGATGTCTCTGCTGGTGCTGGGACTGATGTCTCTGATCGTGTTGGGACTGATGTCTCTGATCGTGTTGGGACTGATGTCTCTGCCGGTGTTGGGACTGATGTCTCTGATCGTGCTGGGACTGATGTCTCTGCCGGTGTTGGGACTGATGTCTCTGATCGTGCTGGGACTGATGTCTCTGGCAGTGCTGGGACTGATGTCTCTGATCGTGCTGGGACTGATGTCTCTGCCGGTGTTGGGACTGATGTCTCTGATCGTGCTGGGACTGATGTCTCTGGCAGTGCTGGGACTGATGTCTCTGCTGGTGCTGGGACTGATGTCTCTGATCGTGTTGGGACTGATGTCTCTGATCGTGTTGGGACTGATGTCTCTGCTCGTGCTGGGACTGATGTCTCTGCCGGTGCTGGGACTGATGTCTCTGATTCTGCTGGGACTGATGTCTCTGGCAGTGCTGGGACTGATGTCTCTGATCGTGTTGGGACTGATGTCTCTGCCGGTGCTGGGACTGATGTCTCTGATTCTGCTGGGACTGATGTCTCTGGCAGTGCTGGGACTGATGTCTCTGATCGTGTTGGGACTGATGTCTCTGATCGTGCTGGGACTGATGTCTCTGCCGGTGCTGGGACTGATGTCTCTGATTCTGCTGGGACTGATGTCTCTGATCGTGTTGGGACTGATGTCTCTGCCGGTGCTGGGTCTGATGTCTCTGCCGGTGTTGGGACTGATGTCTCTGCCGGTGCTGGGTCTGATGTCTCTGCCGGTGTTGGGACTGATGTCTCTGCCGGTGCTGGGACTGATGTCTCTGATCGTGTTGGGACTGATGTCTCTGATCGTGTTGGGACTGATGTCTCTGATTCTGCTGGGACTGATGTCTCTGGCAGTGCTGGGACTGATGTCTCTGATCGTGCTGGGACTGATGTCTCTGCCGGTGCTGGGACTGATGTCTCTGATTCTGCTGGGACTGATGTCTCTGCCGGTATTGGGTCTGATGTCTCTGATCGTGCTGGGACTGATGTCTCTGATCGTGCTGGGACTGATGTCTCTGCTGGTGCTGGGACTGATGTCTCTGATCGTGTTGGGACTGATGTCTCTGATCGTGTTGGGACTGATGTCTCTGCTGGTGCTGAGACTGATGTCTCTGGCAGTGCTGGGACTGATGTCTCTGCCGGTGCTGGGACTGATGTCTCTGCTGGTGCTGAGACTGATGTCTCTGGCAGTGCTGGGACTGATGTCTCTGCCGGTGCTGGGACTGATGTCTCTGCCGGTGTTGGGTCTGATGTCTCTGCCGGTGTTGGGACTGATGTCTCTGATCGTGTTGGGACTGATGTC